>NC_138777.1:99428655-99453655 GCF_965119305.1 Pelophylax lessonae | reverse complement strand
CAAGAGTGAGATCACCCCTCACATTTTTGTAAATATTATATTATATCTTTTCATGTGACAACACTGAAGAAATTACACTTTGCTACAATATAAAGTAGTGAGTGTACAGCTTGTATAACAGTGTAAATTTGCTGTCCCCTCAAAATAACACAACACACAGCCATTAATATCTAAACCGCTGGCAACAAAAGTGAGTACACCCCTAAGTGAAAATGTCAAAATTGGGCCCAATTAGCCATTTTCTCTCCCCAGTGTCATGTGACTCATTAGTGTTACAAGGTCTCAGGTGTGAATGGGGAGCATGTGTGTTAAATTTGGTGTTATCGCTCTCACTCTCTCATACTGGTCACTGGAAGTTCAACATGGCACCTCATGGCAAAGAACTCTCTGAGGATCTGAAAAAAAGAATTGTTGCTTTACATACAGATGGCCTAGGCCAGTGATGGTGAACCTTGGCACCCCCAGATGTTTTGGAACTACATTTCCCATGATGCTCACGCACTCAGCAGTGTAGCTGAGCATCATTGGAAATGTAGTTCCAAAACATCTGGGGTGTCAAGGTTCCCAATCACTGGCCTAGGCTATAAGAAGATTGCCAAGACGCTGAAACTGAGCTGCAGCACGGTGGCCAAGACCATACAGCGGTTTAACAGGACAGGTTTCCCTTAGAACAGGCCTCGCCATGGTTGACCAAAGAGGTTGAGTGCACATGCTCAGCGACATATCCATAGGTTGTCTTTGGGAAATAGACGTATGAGTGCTGCCAGCATTGCTGCAGAGGTTGAAGGAGTGGGGGTCAGCCTGTCAGTGCTCAGACCATATGCCACACATTGCATCAAATTGGTCTGCATGGCTGTCTGAAGCCTCTTCTAAAGATGATATACAAGAAAGCCCACAAACAGTTTGCTGAAGACAAGTAGACTAAGGACATAGATTACTGGAACCATGTCCTGTGGTCTGATGAGACCAAGATAAACTTATTTGGTTCAGATGGTGTCAAATGTGTGTGGCGGCAACCAGGTGAGGAGTACAAAGACAAGTGCCTACAGTCAAGCTTGGTGGTGCGAGTGTCATGGTCTGGGGCTGCATGAGTGCTGTCGGCACTGGGGTGCTACAGTTTATTGAGGGAACCATGAATACCATCATGTACTGTGACATACTAAAGCTGAACATGATGCTCTCTCTTCGGAGTATTCCAACATGATAACAACCCCAAACACACCTCCAAGACGACCACTGCCTTGCTAAAGAAGCTGAGGGTAAAGTTGATGGACTGGCCAAGCATGTTTTCAGATCTAAACAGTATTGAGCATCTGTGGGGCATCCTCAAATCAAAGGTGGAGGAGCGCAAGGTATCTATCAACCACCAGCTCTGTGATGTTGTCATGGAGGAGTGGAAGAGGACTCCAGTGGCAACCTGTGAAGCTCTGGTGAACTCCATGCCCAAGAGGGTTAAGACAGTGCTGGAAAACAATGGTGGCAGCACAAAATATTGACACTTTGGGCCCAATTTGGACATTTTAATCTAGGGGTGTACTCACTTTTGTTCCCAGAGGTTTAGACATTAATGGCTGTGTGTTGAGTTATTTTGAGGGGACAGCAAATTTACACTGTTATACAAGCTGTACACTCACTACTTTACATTGTAGCAAAGTGTCATTTATTCTGCGTTGTCACATGAAAAGATATAAAATATTTTCAAAAATGTAAGGGATGTACTCACTTTTGTGAGATACTGTATAAGTGTTATTGTAATGCAATTGTAGTCAAATACAACACATTGAATTGGCTTTTTAACATACCAGGACAAAGCATTGTTTACTTAAAGCCTTGCTAACTGGCAACTGTTTTATCACTATATACACAGGTTGGATGATAGGATAAATGAGCTCAGTATTTGTTTAGGGTGCCAAATGATTTCAAAGTTTACCTATTCGCTTGTAACACAATTATAGCTCACATGTTTTCTGTCACTGAGCTTCTCAGGATATCTTTAGTCCATGACTTGTTTACAAGGTCTGCATCATACAAGATGGCCTTTTATAAGCCAACCCCCATCTATAATTTCTAGATTGGTTGAAATAATGTTTCCACATCCCAGTTTGTAGCTGCCATCTATAATGTAATCAGGTTATATTTTATTGCCTTTGAAATGATTAATAATTACTATTGCTGTTAAGTAGGAGGTGCATAGTTGTGCATAACTCAAGTAGGGCCTTCTGCATTTCTGAATGAATGGACAGGAGTATGTTTTTTCCCAACCAGCTTTCCTTAAATCTTATGTAAACCCAAAACAAAAATGTAGTATATTGCAGTTCACCAGTACCTAGATAAGGTGCCTGCATTAGTTTTCTTTTTTTCTTCACTTTCACCGAGCACTCCAGCTAGTGCTGCCTTAGGATGACAAGCTTGTTCGCACCCTCCCTCCCTCCACTGCCACATTTGGCACTTTTTTTTTTGGGGGGGGGGGGGTACCTGGATTTGACAGGTACCCACTCCCACTTCCTGGTAAGATCGCTGCACAGCATTCTATGTTATTTATGGCCCCTCCTCCTTCCCTTTGCTGCTTTCTGGGACACACAGAGGTCCCAGAAAATGGCAAGACCATTCAGAAAAGGCAGCGAGACTTGCAAATGCGCAGTAGGAAACAGGCTGTAAAGCCACAAGGCTTCACTTCCTGTTTCCCTTACTAAGGATGCCAGTGCCTGCACCAGAGGCTAATTGATGAATTGGCTAGGGGTGCCGACATCGTGGGATCCCTGGACAGGTAAGTGTCCTTATACAGTATTAAAAGTCAGCGGCTACTGTATTTGTAGCTGCTGACTTTAAATGTTTTATTTTTTTTTTTTTTTTTTTACAGACTGGAACTTCTCTTTAGGATTCATATACACTTGGAGCTTTTGATCTATCCTTTTCAAACCTCCACCTGAAAGTTTATATTTTGGATGGTGTTGTGGAAGAGTTAAAACCTCTGTTGGCCTTTTATTTTAGTCTGCGGCAATGGAGAGATTCATATTCTCTCTTTGCCCTTATAACCACTGTCACCAACAGAAAAAGTAACAGGAAATCCAAATTGTTATAGTTGTCACCACAACAGCTGGTTAAGGACATCTTCCATTGGGGACTCTTGTTCCAGGGACAACTAAAAGGTGATTTCTCATCACCCTGGTTACTCTTACTTCCTGTTGTGTCTACAGTACAGAAAGTAATGGGATATGACCCCAAATGGACTTAGCACATAAAACATAATAGGGGTTTTAACCATTGCCTACTCTATCCAAGGCTAAAAACAGTTTTGGCTCTAGACATACTTACACTTTGGGCGTGAAATCCTATTACCCTAATGAGAGGCCCTCCAAGACACTAAAGAACCCAGATGACCTGGCATTCAGTAACAAATCTTTAAGGCCTCTTACACACAGAAGTAAAAGATTTAGGGTCCTTTCACATGGGATTTCCGCCCGGCGGACTCCATTTTGCTCAGCAGGGATCGATCCGCCGATCCCCGCTGAGCAGGCAGATGACAGGTTCGTCTCCACTCTGTGTGCAGAAACAGACCTGTCAGATCCCCGCTCTCCTCTGTAGGGGATAGGATGAAAACGGACCGCCTTCCCCTTTTCATCCGATCCTATCTGATCCGATCCTCCAGACGGATGAAAAATAGGGTTTCCATTTATCTGGATTCCACAGACAGGATTGGATTACAGCGGGTGTCAGCGAGATGTCACCACTGACGTCCGCTGCCGCATATAGGTTCATGGAGCATCCAATCAGGTCCGCCTGAAAAAAACTGACAAGCAGACCTGATCGGAAAGCCCGTGTGAAAGGGGCCTTTCAGTTTTTTACTGATCTGAAATTAGATGCATTGTTGTTATTTGGTATATTGCACACAGCTGAGTAAAGAGCAGTAATACAGTGTTGAGTACAGAGCAGTAAAAAAAAAAAAAAAAAAAAATAGAAAATGTTTCATTTAAGTGCAGTAATTTATTTGCACACACACGTTTAGTTGTCTATAAGCATGTTTACGCGAGTATACAGTAAATGAGTATAATACAATACTGGCAATGAAGAAGAATTGTACTTGTCTATATGCTTACGCACCTTTAGTTGCCTATACTCAACATTACATAGCTTAGTCCACACAATTTTTGCTTTCCATTCACAATTTCCATTCCATTCACAATTTCCATTCCATTCATTATTTCCATTCACAACTATGATACCCGTGTGCAAGGTATGGTAAGTCAACATCAGCAACTTACACACACCCTTATCAAGGCTTATGTTACATAATATCTAATGAGCAAGCGATAATTAGGGTGTCTTGAGTGTTCCTTACAGAATCTTCACAGGCTCATGGCTCCTTCGTGAGCAGCGAACACCAACAGGACCACAGAACCATTCTTTCCTGACTTGGAAGGTCAACTGATTTGTATCTGCCTCATGAACTATTAACCCTCTGTTAATTCTGTAATAGGTGATCATATAGAAGTGAATATATATACAAGCCAGATATTTATTAATATGTCAATAAGCATGAGCTTTTTGTGTCTTCAACACAAAACGATGTTATATCAGTAGAGAACAATATAAGATATACTACAGTTTTCCAAACCTCCCAACCCATTTTGATGCTTGGTAAAGATTGCTTAGGCCGGCCATACAGCAGGAACCGGCCGAGATTCAAACCGTTAATGGGTAGGCTGAATGTACCAAGCTGATCAATCGAAAAACTTGGGTATAACCAGCCTTCTGGATTCTCTTACAATTATCACTAGTGGCTGCTAAAGCCGCTAACAATAATCACTGTCCTTTCCCAGGGGGGAAAGCTTCCCCCCCCCCCCCCACCAGGAGAAGACAATGACCCGGCAGGAGGGATTCCTGCATCAACATAGTCTGTGTTGATAGGGGAATCAAGCCAATTTTTTTCCTGCAACCCATGGTTGCAGGAAAAGAAATTTGCTCAGTGTATGGCCGGCTTTACACTAAGAATACTGTCACATGATTGCATCAGAAATGTTCGTATTGTGTGTTAGTTTGGCTTTTGTAAGGGTAGCTATGTACAAAGAGGTTGGTCTAGTTGCAGAAGCACATGCAGCAGTGCTAAGGTTTGCCCAGAAATTTAGAAATCTAGGGGAGATGAATACAAACTAATGGGAACTGCAGCTTTAATGCCCTTAGACACTACAGACTGATACTCAATACAGCAGAGAGTATTGCAAAAAAAAACTTTTTTAATTGCCCGTAGGTAATAATACATCATATTCACACTGGGCAGCAGTGAGCATTTGGCAGCTGTTAGGAGCACATGTTGAAAATTCTTTTCTTTATACCTCCTAACATTCTGAGTAGAGAAAATGGGACACCTTTTAACACGAAGTAAGCAAAAAATGGATCCCTAGTATGCCCCATTTACACAGGATTTTAGTAATTAATATGCCAAAAAATAGTAATTATATCAGCAGGTGCTTTTTATCACCACTACCTTTCCTCTATACTGGCTTTTCAAAATGACAAATACAATAATTGGTTGCATACAGTGTAAAATCAGTTGTTAAATAATACATTCTTTTTATATAGAGGTCCATATCAAAAGAATTTCAGGGATAACTTAGAAAGAAGGAGAGATTTTGTTCCAAAAGATGAACAGTCCCTCCAAATGAGAGACATTTGGGAGCTACGCTTTGATTGTTGTGTATACAGGCTGGTTGGGCACATTCATATCTAAGTGCATGCTTTACAGCCTGCGTTGTAACATGTTGCTTGGTGTGTCAATGTTCATAGGTTAGTGCATATGCCCATTTCTTTTTTATGTAAAACATGTGTGTGCAATGTGTATCTGCACATGCAATAACAAGCGCATTGGTTTTAATGAAGCCTTACCGAATCATTAGACAATCTCAGAAGATAATCATCTCCATATTCCTTTTGGGAATGACATGGTGGCACAGCTAAAAATTTGGTAATGTTTTCTAGTGAAGGTAAACTGGGTAGAACTAACTTATTACTAGTTAGCCAAGGAAAAAAATGTTTGTATTAAATATTCAGACAGACAATTACGAGTGAAGTATTTACACATTAGTCTAATGCACCGCCAGGTCTGCATTGCAGCTTGGCTCATCTATGAAGGCAATGACATCATTCCAGCACAGAGCAGTTTGGCAAAGCAAATAGTCTTGCATTTAAATGAACCTGTCACGATGAATAAATGTCTACTGCAAACTACTTCTACATGTCATCCCACCTGTTTACATCATGAGAGCACACTATTTTTGGTTGAGTATAGCTTCCGTCCTTTGTGGCTCAGTGGTTGTCGGAGGCTGCCATTCATAAAACTGTATTCTATGTTAGATAGAAAATGTACAAAAATCAACTATATAATGCTCGGGTGACTTATTAGAAGAAATTGGCTTATTTGAGTGTAAGTAAACTCGTAATCTACACTGTTCAAAAAAATTAAAGGAACACTTTGAAAACACATCATGACTCAATGGGGAAAAAGGTCATGCTGGATATCTAGACTAATATGGACTGGGTAATGTGTTAGGAATGAAAGGATGCCACATCGTTTGATGGAAATGAAAAGTATCAACCTATAGAGGGCTGAATTCATAGACACCCCTAAAATCAAAGTGAAAAAAATGATGTAGCAGGCTAGTCCATTTCATTGCAGCAACTCAAGATGGTACTCAGTAGTTTGTATGGCCCCCACGTGCTTGTATGCATGCCTGACAAAGTCGGGGCATGCTCCTAATGAGACAGATGGTGTCCTGGGCTATTTCCTCCCAGATCTGGACCAGGGCATCACTGAGCTCTTGAACAGACTGAGGTGCTACCTGTCCTCACCGACCGGATGGACCAAACATAATGTTCCAGAGGTGTTCTATTGGATTTAGGTCAGGCGAGCATAGGGGTCATTCAACGGTGTCAATTTGTTCATCCTTCAGGAACTGTCTGCATACTCTTGCTGCATGAGGCCGGGCATTGTCGTGCACCAGGAGGAACACAGGACTTACTGCACCAGTGTAGAGTCTGACAATGGGTCCAAGGACTTTATCCCAATACCTAATGGCAGTCAGGGTGCCATTGTCTAACCTGTAGAGGTCTTCATGGATATTCCTCCCCAAACCATCACTGACCCACCATCAAACCAGTCATGCTGAATGATGTTACAGGCAGCATAATGTTCTCCACGGCTTCTCCAGACCCATTTACATCTGTCACATGTGCTCAGGGCAAACCTGCTCTCATCTGTGAAAAGCACAGGGCTAAAGTGGCAGACCTGCCAATTCTGGTGTTCAATGGCAAATGCCAAACAAGCTCCACAGTGCCGGGCAGTGAGCACAGGGCCCTCTAGAGGATGTCAGGCCCTCTGGCCACCCTCATGAAGTCTGTTTCTGATTGTTTGGTCAGAGACATTCACACCAGTGGCTCATCCTGTTCCTCTATGGCCCTGTCCATCTCTCCTATAGTAACTTACTGTCTACTGGAATCTCCTCCCTGCTCCTGAGACTGTGCTGGGAGATACAGCAAACCTTCTGGCAATGGCATGTAGTGATGTGCCATCCTGGAGGAGTTGGACTGCCTGTGCAACCTCTATGGGGTCCAGGTATCGCCTTATGCTGCCAGTAGTGACATAGATCCTAGCCAAATGCAAAACTAGTGAAAAACAGTCAGAAAAGAGGAGTAGGGAAGAAAAATGTCAGTGGCCCCACCTGTAATCCATTCCTGTTTTGGAGGTGATCTCATTGTTGCCCATCTAGTGCACCTGTTGTTAATTTCAATAACACCAAAACAACTGAAACTGATTAACAACCCCCTCTGCTACTAAACTGATCAGATCAATATCCCAGGAGTTTAGTTGACTTGATACTATATTCTGATTAAAAATTGTTTCCTTAAATTTTTTGAGCAGTGTATTTTCTTTCTTAAGTATACCATTTTTTGTTACTCTATTCTTATCTGACATACTGCCAGTAAAAAGCACTTCCTGCAGCAGCAGCAGCAGCAGCAGCAGCAGCAGCAGCAGCAGCAGCAGCAGCAGCAGCATTTTCAGCCTTCCATGAAAGCTTCTTCAATTGTTTGCAGGCCCTATCAGATAGGCCTGACAAGCAGACTATTGACCAACTGATAGAGTGAACATGGCTCTGCAGGCAATTATGTGTTGTCAGCTTGCCAGGAAGTACTGTTACTGGTAAGTTGGAATGAGCATAACATACCTGAGTTTGGTTGTGAGGCAAGTCCGAAAACATTACAAAACTCAGTTGAAGTCTATATGAACTGTATGTTAGCCTAGGTATTGTCAGACAAACGACATGGGGAGCTAGGCATTGCCCTGGAGAATATGTACCAAAGCAGGAAAAATGTTTTAAATAACATTTGATGGGGGCAGCTATTTTAATAATGCTTAAAATGGTAACATTAAAATTGCAAAATTTCTATAAATATCATGCCTGGGAGATGTCTTGACCCTGTCTGTGAAGTGGTGGATCTGTAAGATATATATAATCTGCTGCAGAAAACTGACATTTTGCTTTACTTCCTAGATTTGGGTCTGGCATAAATATTAATGGGGGATCCCACAGATCAACATAAAATGCACGAGTTTCCCCTATAAATAAATTATGAGGATCTGGTGTTGGTGCATCTGATGTAAAAAAAAATAAATAAATAAATAAAAAGGTGTGGGGTACTTACAAATTCTAGAAAGGAATCCCCTGTGATACCATTGACCATTGAAGTCACGTGGTGATGGACAGGCATTGGGCATCAGTATTGACAAAAATTTTCATTATGAAGAATGATGGATGTATATATAGGACATTTTTAGGGTTCTCAAAAAATGTAGGTGTCCATTAACTTTTTATATTTTATATTTAACTTATGTGAGTACTAGTATGTACTCCTATTAATTCACATTGGGGGGGGGGGCTGCATCTGGGGCCCTCCAATTGTTAATAGGGGCTTCTAGATTCCAATAAACCCCATTCCTGCAGACCAACACTAACACCAGGCAAGGGTCTTGGGGAAGATGCCCTTGTCCCCATTAACATAGGGACATGAGTGCTTTGCCAGGGGGGGTCCTGTTGCTTCCTCAACAACCATTGACAGCAAAAGAAGGAAGCTGTCATATATCTAGTAGAGGGAGAAAAGCCTACTACTGTCAACGAAATTCGACTCATCTGGGATTGAAAAATTAAGGAAATTTAGAAATGTGTATAGGCAGAATTGTTCAATTTTTTCATTATGTACGGAATCACTTTCACTCTTCTTTTCTATTCAGTGCTACATGACTAAGACAGTCAGCACAAATACAAATGTGTTAGAGAAGCCGCTAGCAATAGAAGTTGATATGCAATATGCAAATAACCTCTGTGCAAACATACAGTAATATTGCAACTTTTCAATCAGTATAATTCAAACAATGTGATCTAATATAGTCCTACTTTTCATGTAATAGTCCAAAAGTGCAAGTGATTAGTCCACATCCGTCATCACAATTCTAAATAGCAACATAGTGTGAAACTCCTTCCACCAAACGGATGACATGCGCACTCGCCACAAAGATGCGCTGCCAGATGATAAGTACAATTGCAGAGTTTTGCCCATTGGGACTTTAGATGAAGCACCACACAACCAGTAATAAAAACATAGTACAAGTTTATTGAGTATATGCCAGCAATGAAACTGGGAAAAGGTGTCATAATGCCAAACAGTTGGTCGAAGTATACAAATCCATTACATCGGTACATACAGTAATCAAATAGTACATAGTAAATGTGTCATGGCATCTGTGGTGACCCGACACGTTTTTCGTGAGTACAGTCTCACTCTTCAGGCGTTGATGCATAGACATAATCTACAAAGTGAAGTGATTAAAAAAAAATATAACATAGTAATGAACATGGAAGTGTATCTATCAGGTAGATTGGAATGTGGGAATCAGACTAAGGGATCCATATTCACAAAAATGCAGGATGCTGCATGCCAAAGTTGCACCAGCACCATCGGAGACGTTTGACCAAGGAGCTGTGGGTAAAGGTTCCAAAATGGGCCGGCAGCACAAAACAGAACAGATGGAAAAATGGGCAAACAGAACCGTCCAACATAACCTGTCAGGATGGTGGCTAGAAAAAAAGGAGTGTAAATGGGCCGTGATATGCACAATTAAAAATAAAAAAAATGAAAAATGATGGAAAGGTAAAAAATTAGTACATTTTTTAAATAATGATTGAATAGCCAAAAGCAACCACATGGTATAATTAGGAGTAGTGAAAGTGACCTGCACAGCTGAATTAAAAGAATCTTCATGTGAAACTAAATGTATTGGTTATAAAGTATAAGGCTCGGTTCACACTAGGGCGACCTGTGAGGCGACCTGGTCGCCTCACAGGTCACCGTAGGTCGCCTCCCATAGGGAAGCTGCGGACCCATTCTAATAGGAGCGACACAAGTCGCTCCGACCTAGAAAAAGGGTCCGGAGCTTCTTTGGGGCGACCAGGAGGCGACCGCCATAGACTTTAATGTTATGAAGTCCGTGGCGGCCGCTCCGAGGTCGCGGCGCGAAGTAGCGTCGCCTGCATGTGAACGGGGGGCTAAATGCAACTTGGTGAGGCAGGGACACCAGTGCATGGGATTACCCCAGTAGAGCAAGGTCAAATCAGGTCACAAAGGTAAATATGTGTGACAAATAGAGAGAGAGATTTTGTATCTACCAGTATCAAAATAGTGCTGACTAAACATAACGTGTGTCCATCCACCTGGGAGGCATTGCAAAGACTGGTGTCTGAGCCCTGCTATTTATAGCCCTGCAGGCCCATCACAGGATCCCTCCCAACTCCGGGTTTGACGACCAGGGGGAGGGCGTGGCAGAGATTAACCCCACCATCCCTGGTCGCCATAAGGGAATGGACAATGCAGGAGTGCATAAGCAGCAAACAGGCATTTACATCAAACTTATGCGGGCATCAATCACTGTCTCTATAGGACTGGTCAACTCCACTCCACTAGGGGCATCACTCTGCACTTGTACTCTAAACCAATGCCAAACACCATGACTTTAAATCTGAGACTGGGATACCACTAGAACCTCAGTTGTCAAGGAACTATATTTATGGTTTTTGAGTCAAGCCAGTAAAGCCCTGATAACTTCTTTTCCAGGAATCCTCCAAGACAGTCACATAGGACAGGCTCCTCCTCACAACTTAGACAATGTGAGCTATGTGGAACTTTAAGTGAGACACCAGCAGGTATGCCCAGCGTCTCCATCCCTGTATCGGAAAAACAAATTGAAAAGGATTAAGAGAGGTGCATGGAAGCCAGCCAGCCCCCAGTCTGATGTACTCACCCTCCAGTCTGCCACCAACCAAGTAGACCTGTCTCATGATATAAATAAAGAACAGGGTTTTAGTTGACACGCATTTGCAAACGCATGTGTAAGCTGCAGAGCCACGACACGGCACCCTGTTTTATCTGCAATCCTAATACTTTTAAATTTGAGTGTCTCCACTCTGGGAGCTAATGGATGGATAGGAGGCAGGTGAGAGGGAGCATTACCAGTCATGGATGGAGATGGGTTGGGGGAAGTTTGGGCTGCTCCCTCTCACCTGCCTCCCATCCACCCATTAGCAGCCATGTGCTCCCAGAGTGGAGACACTCAAATTTAAAAGTGTTAGGACTGCAGATAAAACAGGGTGCCATGTCGTGGCTCTGCAGCTTACACATGCGTTTGCAAATGCGTGTCAACTAAAACCCTGTTCTTTATTTATATCATGAGACAGGTCTACTTGGTTGGTGGCAGACTGGAGGGTGAGTTCAATAGACTGGGGGCTGGCTGGCTTCCATACATCTCTCTTAATCCTTTTCAATTCGTTTTTTCCTCCTCACAACTTTTCCCTCAGTTTGCCTCTTGCGGCTGCTACCATCCATTTAGTGGAAGGAGTTTCACACAGTGTTGATATTTATATTGTGGTGATGGATATAGACTAGTCACTTGCACTTTTGGACTATCACATGAAAAGTGGGGTTACAGTATATTATATCAAGCTATATGATTTATACTGATTGAAGAGCTGCAATTAATACAGTATATTTGCTACATGACTAAAGCTGTCCATACACTATGCAAATGTTGCCTGGTTTCTAATTAACTCACACAATCACCCAACATCCTTCGATTGAAAAATTGAGGGAACCAGATAAAAAAATGTTGTCTCAACAGTGGCTGCATCAAATCAGATGAAGCCATAATTTGACTATTCTGACCACTCTCTCATGGCTGTCAAAGTACAATAAACGCAGCAGGAAATGTGTCCATCTGTACCCTGTAAGAATTTATGGTCAGCTTTGGAATTTTATGGCAAAGGCAATTCTGTCACTAATATTCAACCAAAAGTTACTTAAAGCTGATTTCCAAGCAGATATAAAACACAAATTAATGCAGCTCTGTATTCCTTCATACAAACATTAAATGTATGTTTTAAATGCAAGTAATATAAGTACCTCAATTTGACCTCTCCTCAGACTCTTGAAGTGCCTTTGCAGCAAAACTCAGACTGGGAGAGGGAGAAGCAGCACAACAAGCCTATCGGTTGCTCTACAGTGCTCATGTGCTAACAAGATAATAGGAGGAGAGAGCACAGTGTTGAAGCATGAGCTCATTAGTTTGAACCTTAATCATAAAAAATACTGCGTACTATTGGCCATCATCATCATAGAAAAGCAGGACTTTAAAGGCCATGGGATGATCACACATACAAAAAAATATAAATTTATTACATCCATATGCTTAAAAGACTGTTGTGCAAAACAAAATTAGACATTTAACATATTCCTAGTCGGAATTTTGAAGATACAAAACATAGAAGTGTTCCTGATAGCTGAATGTGCAGGTCCTCGAAGCCAACATGTTTCACCACCAGCTTCCCCAGGGCCACAGATGCCTTACAGACATTCTCCAATCACCAAATGCGCCAAGCATACAAACTCTGGGACAGGCGCCGGGGCTCTATTTAAAGGAGCAACCATTAGTGTTATAGGGGGTATTCCTACATGGAGGGGCCCTACTTCTCAAGGAAATCCCTCATCCAGCGTGTTAGTAGCTACATATAGTAGATGACTCATAAACTGTACAGTGACACCTCCTCTATCCACCTATTATGAGCACTTTAACCCGCATGGGCCGCTCCACAATACAGCCTATGGAAACGAGGCCCCCTCTCCACCCTTAACATAAGTATAGTCTCGCTCCTGGTTGCTCCTTTTTGAAGCTTCTGCTGTCACTATCCAGTCACAGACTAGAGGAGGGACAAGACCTTTAACTTTTACATAACTGCAGAGTAGAAAAATCAGGTCATCTCCCATCTCTGTGCCAGGTAGGGCTGTGCTGTATAGAAGATCTGTGTAAATATCAGAACTATATGGAAAGAAACACAAATCATTTGGCAAATAAAACATTTCTACTTATGTCTATCTACACCCATTGTCGCATTCCTTTATCAATGGTTTGTAATTTTTCTCCTGCTGGAAGTCTTCTGTCTTACTTGAATGGTCAACTATTCTACAATCAGATTGTACAATCTCTGTGCAATCTGCTTTAAGCCTTGTACACACTACCAGGTTTTTTTCCCTTCAACCCAGGGTATGGAATGAAAAAATTGCCCCCCAGGCCGCTTTGATGCCCTGTAAAAAGGCCGCACCGCTTCTGCCACAGACATGCCTAAAGGATTCCTGGTGAAGAGAAGTAAAAAGTGCCCACTGCTGACCTACAGAGAGTGGGATGAAGAGAAGGAAAGAGCACAGGTTACCCCCCCCCCCCCCCGCAGCATGGATGGTGTAAACTGTGTCTGAGCAAAGGCCGGTTCTATGCCCCACTGGAGACTCTCCTCCCCTGGCCAGCCCCGACCAAGCTGTCCCAGCTCCCTCCTGTTAGCCAGGTCAGGAACACAGATTCAGCCAGTGAGTAGAGAGTACCTGGAGCAGAGCTTCAGCCTCGAATGGGGGTCAGGAGGAGGCCAGGAAGAGGAAGAGTGGGAGGGGGACCGAGTCACTGCACCATGGGCCTCTGGTTTGTACTTGCCCCTGGGATGAAAGTTGCCAGTCAGCCCCTGTGAGCGCTTCTGTTGGACTGGCTGCCATACACATGGGCCAAATGTCAGCCGGTTCAATAGGTCGTGTACTAGGCTTTAGAATCGCCAGAAACTTTAGATTGTAAGCTCCTTGAGGCAGGGACTTATGTGAGTGTACACTTTATGAAGCACTGCCTAAGTTGTCAGCAATATATAAGTCTCTATAATACAGTCAAGTCCATAAATATTGGGACATCGACACAATTCTAATCTTTTTGGCTCTATACACCACCACAATGGATTTGAAATGAAACAAACAAGATGTGCTTTAACCGCAGACTTTCAGCTTTAATTTGAGGGTATTTACACCCAAATCAGGTGAACGGTGTAGGAATTACAACAGTTTGTATATGTGCCTCCCACTTTTTAAGTAATGGGACAGATTAACAATCATAAATCAAACTTTCACTTTTTAATACTTGGTTGCAAATCCTTTGCAGTCAATTACAGCCTGAAGTCTGGAATGCATAGACATCACCAGACGCTGGGTTTCATCCCTGGTGATGCTCTGCCAGGCCTCTACTGCAACTGTCTTCAGTTCCTGCTTGTTCTTGGGGCATTTTCCATTCAGTTTTGTCTTCAGCAATTGAAATGCATGCTCAGTCGGATTCAGGTCAGGTGATTGACTTGGCCATTGCATAACATTCCATTTCTTTCCTTTAAAAAAATCTTTGGTTGCTATCGCAGTATGCTTCGGGTCATTGTCTATCTGCACTGTGAAGCGCCGTCCAATGAGTTCTGAAGCATTTGGCTGAATATGAGCAGATAATATTGCCCGAAACACTTCAGAATTCATCCTGCTGCTTTTGTCAGCAGTCACATCATCAATAAATACAAGAGAACCAGTTCCATTGGCAGCCATACATGCCCACGCCATGACACTACCACCACCATGCTTCACTGATGAGGTGGTATGCTTTGGATCATGAGCAGTTCCTCTCCTTCTCCATACTCTTCTCTTCCCATCACTCTGGTACAAGTTGATCTTGGTCTCATCTGTCCATAGGATGTTTTTCCAGAACTGTGAAGGCTTTTTTAGATGTTGTTTGGCAAACTCTAATCTGGCCTTCCTGTTTTTGAGGCTCACCAATGGTTTACATATTGTGGTGAACCCTCTGTATTCACTCTGGTGAAGTCTTCTCGATTGTTGACTTTGACACACATACACCTACCTCCCGGAGAGTGTTCTTGATCTGGCCAACTGTTGTGAAGGGTGTTTTCTTCACCAGGGAAAGAATTTTTCGGTCATCCAACACAGTTGTTTTCCGTGGTCTTCCGGGTCTTTTGGTGTTGCTGAGCTCACCGGTGCGTTATTTATTTTTAAGGATGTTCCAAACAGTTGATTTGGCCACACCTAATGTTTTTGCTATCTCTCTGATGGGCTTGTTTTGTTTTTTTCAGCCTAATGATGGCTTGCTTCACTGATAGTGACAGCTCTTTGGATCTCATATTGAGAGTTGACAGCAACAGATTCCAAATGCAAATAGCACACTTGTTATGAAATCTGGACCTTTTATCTGTTCCTTGTAAATGGGATAATGAGGGAATAACACACACCTGGCCATGGAACAGTTGAGCAGCCAATTGTCCCATTACTTTTGGTCCCTTAAAAAGTGGGAGGCACATATACAAACTGTTGTAATTCCTACACCTTTCAACTGATTTGGATGTAAATACCCTCAAATTAAAGCTGAAAGTCTGCAGTTGAAGCACATTTTGTTTGTTGTATTTCAAATCCATTGTGGTGGTGTATAGAGCCATAAAGATTAGAATTGTGTCAATGTTCCAATATTTATGGACCTGACTGTATATTATAATAACTTGTTAATATGCAGTCCTATCTAAACTATCTAGTCAGGTAAGCCATAGCACTAAAGGCGATCTGGTACAATCACATTATAATGTGTATGGTTAGCTTTAGAATTAATCAAATAGAAATAAAGGTGATCTACTGTTTGGGTTGCAGGATCCCAGATTATTTGACTAACTCCAATGCCATAACACAAACATTAGCTTAGCACCATGTAAAGAAGACTACATTTACTACGTTGGCTGCGAACCATGCAATGAGTCGGGAAATTTTTAGCCACATGGTAGCCCGGTTTACAATATGTGGTATGGTAATGCACCAAATAGAGAGAAAAGCTTACATCTGCTATCACTGACAGTTTTGGAATATGAAAATGGCGCCAGAAACATTATGTTGGTTGGCATAACTACATGTAGTAGCTTCTTACTGGAGGCAACGATAGAGTTTTCTACTTCTGCAAAGACATGACTTAAGTTATGTTACTATGTATTGTATCAGCACTTTATGATCCACACTACATACACTGCTCCTAGGAGTCAAGCAGCTGCCTTCAGTATTTTAATCACTATTGGCATTTTGACCACTTTTAAAATATACAGAAACACCTGTCAAAAGTGTGAAAATGTATTTATAGAAGTAAGACATCAGTTACTATAGATATTCACAGCATGTCATTTATTTTACTGTATCGTGTAATGCGGGTTATGTCTTTCACGTACATTCTGTGTTATATACATCATTGTATTGATATAAAAAATAAAACCTTAATGAAGAAAGAGTGTATTAAAATGATGATAATCTACGAAGCACTTGCATAATGAATCCTTGATACAGTGACTAAGAGAGTTGTGCTGTATTCATGGAGGAAACAAAAATGAAAAGTGTCAGCCAAAGCAATTAGATGCAGTCATGTTGTAGGGCAAAACAATTAAAAATGATGTTATGTTATGTTTATTGCTATGGGGACTATTTGCTTTCAATCTTTCTTTGTATCATCTCCCTGTCAGGCATTTTCTGTGCAAACATTTTTTCTAGATAATTTCTGAAGGGTGGAGAAGCATTCACCAGGTATGCAGCCGTGAATCTTTGTCAAGAATCTAAAAATATGTCCAAGTGAATATCCCTGCTGTGAAAGACAAATGTCTATAAAAATAGAAATAAGGCCATTTATGAGAGTTTTAGCTTACACTATGGCTGGAAGTTAATTGGTTGAATGTGGACACATTTCTGTTGCCTAAAGAATATGTAAACTGAACCACTATACTCTCAAATAAACATTAGTATTTCAGCTTTCATTAAAATAATGCCTGGTGATCCTGCCATCAAGGTACTTGGTCAGGAGCTTCCTGGTAAAGCTTACCACCCAAACCATCCCGGGTTCTACTACCCAAACCCTCTACTTGTACGTATATTGCATATTACCATCATTGTGTTACAGGAAAGCGTGGAATAAAAGTCCAGCAAGCTGCATTCTGGATGTTTTGACCTGTTGTAGTTTGCTGTTCAGATCAATTTAACTGGAGCATTTTAAACAATGTTTGTATGTGTTTTAGTGGGAACATGCCCCAAACAGAATTGCTCTAGTCACAGAAGGCTTATTTGGGGCAATGGAGCCCTGTACAGAGAGGGATAACATTAATGATCAGGCAAGGTTTTATA
The DNA here is from genome assembly GCF_965119305.1 of Pelophylax lessonae. Classification (NCBI taxonomy): domain Eukaryota; kingdom Metazoa; phylum Chordata; class Amphibia; order Anura; family Ranidae; genus Pelophylax; species Pelophylax lessonae. The sequence continues at coordinate 99,436,060 of NC_138777.1, read as the reverse complement.
GTAAAAAGTTCAGCTTGCTACTACTACAGGAATGGTCTATCCTCTCAAGCTCCATCAAGGTGCAGGATCAGATTTGCCAAAAATCCTTGATATGTTTGACACGTTATGGTCAGGGCCAGGACAAGGGTTGGGCAGGAGAGCCAGCTGCCCTGGGCGCAATGGGTTATTAGAGGGATGGGGGTGCCCTGACCCTAACCCTAAAGTAAGGAGGGGGGCGCAGTTTGGCATATTTGCCCTGGGAGCTGGACCTTGTCCCGGCACTGGTTATGGTTAAGCATAAATGTATGAAACGTGCCGAGGTTTTTATTTTTGTCACTGCATGTAGCTGAATATGCCAATTTTAAGGTCCAAAGAATATATTTACACTAGTGTGCATCTTGAATTTTCTTTTTTTGCAATATTTTGTAACCCAGCTAATTGTTTTGTTTCTAGAAAATGCTCATTTGGGACCTTCCTACGCTATATGATATAGATAGACAATTGATCATTGCTGAATTAAACAAACAAGACTGAACTGAAAGACTATTATCTAATATCAATGAATTTATTAAGTTCTACAAAGTACAGTTTTCTAGAGAGACAAAGATTTTTCACTGACAAAGGCAGGAAATAATATGGACCAACAATTTTCTAAGCAGTGAACTACCTTAGATGTTATATATTAGAAAAAGTAACGATATACACTATATCACCATGAGTATTAAGACACCTGCCTTTACACATACATAAACCTTAATGGCATCCCAGTCTTAGTCCGTAGGGTTCAATATTAAGTTGGCCCACTCTTTGCACCTATAACAGCTTCAACTCTTCTGGGAAGGCTGTCCTCAAGGTTTAGAAGTGTGTCTATGGGAATGTTTGACCATTCTTCCAGAAGCGCATTTGTGAGGTCAGGCACTGATGTTGGAGAGAAGGCCTGGCTCGCAGACTCGGCTCTTATTCATCCCAAAGATGTTTTATCGGGTTGAGGTGCAGACCAGTCAAGTTCCTCCATTCCAAACTCACTCATCCATGTCTTTATGGACCTTGACTTATGCACTGGTGCTCAGTCATGTTGGAACAGGAAGGGACCACCCCAAACTGTTCCCACAAAGTTGGTAGCATGAAATTGTCCAAAATGTCTTGGCTGACACCTTAAGAGTTCCCTTCACTGGAATAAGGGGCCAAGCCCAACCCCTGAAAAATAACACCACATCATAATCCCCCCTAGACCAAATTATTTGGACCAGTTCACAAAGCAAGGTCCATAAAGACATGGATGAGTGAGCTTGGGGTGGAGGAACTTGACTGGCCTGCACAGAGTCCTGACCTTAACCCAATAGAACACCTTTGGGATGAATTAGCGTGGAGACTGCAAGCTAGGCATTCTCGTCCAACATCAGTGCATGACCTCACAAATGTGCTTCTCGAAGAATGGTCAAACATTCCCATAGACACACTCCTAAACCTTGTGGAGAGCTTGCCCAGAAGATTTGAAGCTGTTATAGCTGCCAAGGGTGGGCCAGCTCAATATTAATATTGTGCACTGGTTAAAATCATTTAAAGGTGGGATTATGATGTGGGGTTGTTCTTCAGTGGCTGGGCTTGGCCCCTTAGTTCCAGTGAAGGGAACTCTTGGGGTGTCAGCCTACCAAGAAATTTTGGGCAATTTCATGCTCTGAACTTTGTGGGAACAGTTTGGGGTTGGCCCTTTCTCTTCCAACGTGACTGCGCACCAGTGCACAAAGCAACCCAATAGAACCCCTTTGGGGTAATAATAAGAAGAATATAATAATGATAAGAAAATAATACTGAGCACACTACCTGCGAGAAATTGAGTAGAACAGCAAACTCAGCAAAAATCAAAAAGGTAAGGAACTGTAATCAAAAATGATTATTCTTCAGTCAGAGTACATTAATCTAGAAACTCACTCAATGTATATAAAATGACATTACAAAATTAAAGGGACTATTCATAAGTTCCTCTCTAGGCAGAGCCCTAAAGAACACCAATATAGGATTGCAATAAGGCAAAATAATGACTCTGCTTCTGGGGACAATCTCAAAGGGACCAAAGCTGAACACCCAGCATCATTTAGTATTGCATGTAATGGAATTCTGGGGTGGAAATGGGCTACACATCAACAATAAATCATATAGGCCTTCTTTTAGAAAGGTTCCCACAAGAGACAACCTTGGCCTTAGGGATCTTGCAACATAAACCCATAGGGGAAAAATAATTTGCATGCCATGTAAAAAAACATGTTTTCTTCAGATTGGGGAAGGTTTAGAACTTTTGCCTTTATGTGATTGTTGCATGTGTCCCTGTGAAGGCGATTTGCCCTCACTCCTTGTCCAGGCAATAGGTGTCAAATGAAACAAAAGTAGAAAAGAAATAACCACCATGGTCAACATTTAAAATCAGTCATAAAAATATTCTTTTAGGACACACAGGGTGTTTTCCCATCCTGACAGAGAATCTGACCCTTTTTTGGTCAATAGAAAACCAAGGAAACGTTTTGGCTGATGTTGGGCTTTAGCAATTAGATTACACTGGTGCTGAACAAAATATCAAGTATTATGAACCCTGGATTTACAGTATGTACTTGCTCTCTTAGGCCTCTGTAATGGGGGGAAAGCAGTGAATTTTAGATTACCCAAGGAGTGCTGTCAGATGTCCATTAACAGGAGATTAAAAGTCCTACCTAGAATAGATATTTCTGTTAGAAGGGGGGTCTAATAAAGTAAGTCACATGTTGGCTTCTAATTGTTTCTTAAGGGCCGTACACACGATAAGAAAATCGGAAGGGAAATTTCGTCCGACGAACGATCTTCCTATTTTCGGATTGTTAGTATAGTGCTTTCGACAGCCGATTACGGATTTTCGGACGACAAAAACTGGATGTGCAGGCTATAAAATTTTTATCGTACGTCAACACAACATCTGATTTCCGCTTAATTAGTACAGTTTTCGTCTGAAAAAAATCTTAAGAGCAAGACTAGGCATGCTCAGAAATGAAAGAACACATACAAAACAATTCAACACATGACATCACTTCTGAAGTGGAATTCTGTAATACGGGAATTTTCGTATGAAAGTACTGTATTTTCTAGCGTATAAGACTACTTTTGAACCTCAAAAACATCCCCCAAAAATGGGGGGTCGTCTTATACACCGAGTATAATATCTCCAAGGTAACCTAAGTATAAGTATTACCGGTAGATGTAATCTCTTAAGACGCTGGCTGTGTGGGAATCCTGTACCGGTATACCGTATGTACCGTAGCTTTGGCTACATACAGTATACCGCGCTGAGCCAATCAGAGAGAGCGATGTATTCTAATATTGAATGCAAAGCCTGCTTGGATTGGCGGAGTAACATCAGCCCGCCTCTCTGACTCTGCCAATCCGAGCAGGCTTTGCATTCAATAATAGAATACATTGCTCACTGTGATTGGCTCAGCTTTGTATACTGTATGTAGCCGAAGCTACGGTACATACGGAATACCGGTACAGGATTCCCACACAGCCAGCGTCTTGAGATTACATCTACTGGTAATACTTATACTTAGGGTACCTTGGAGATATTATAAGAGATTACATTTATTCCAGTACTTGGGGTACCTTGGAGATCTATGAGAAATCTGATGTTTTTCAATGCTATTGTCTTGCTTCGGAAGGGGGGTAGTCTTATACGGCGAGTATAGCCCAAAACCTATGTTTTAACTTGAAAATTAGGGGGGTCGTCTTATACGCCCAGTCGTCTTATACGCCGGAAAATACGGTAACCTCTTCACTTTCGACATGAGACTAGCATGCAACAAAAAACGGACGACAGATCATTCGATAATCTGATCGTGTGTACAAGGCTTTAGGGACTCAAGCTGTGAAGATTCCTGCCATCTTGGAGTCGCCTGCTCCATAATATAAAATACATTATATATTTTGTTATAACCATGGCAGGTGTGTAGATCTGGGAACACAAGCACAAATATTTTACTACCAGAATCCCAGAGATATACGGTATAAAAAAACAAAGTGACTTAGCTAGCAGTAGTTGGACACATGCAACTGGACTTCTTCTGTTATGTTGAAGGCATTTCTAAAATCAGCCAAGCCACTTTTTCAGTTCTAATGAATATCAGGAATATCCCCAACATTTATAGATGTTTGTTCATGACACTCATTAGAACTGAAAAGGCGGCTTGAATAAGCTGTGAAACATTTTCAACATTACAGAGCAAGTGAAGCTGAATGTGGCTAAGTACTAATAGCTAACCATGACTTGGACAAATGAGAACCTTCACAGATACTGAATGGTTTAATTCTCCAGATTGGCCAAGAAACTGAAAGATCAGTTTTGTACAAACTGACATTTTAAGCCATTGTCTTACATATTAGTCCTCAGGGACTAGATCTTTCTTTCCAGTTCTTCTCGTAGGATTACAGCTGAAGTGACAAATGCGCTATGTTGGAATATTTCTAAGCAGTATTTCTTTATTCTGTCAAAGTTCCCGAGGACCACAGCTGGGTAACATCACATGAAACAATCTCTGTTACAATTTCCTAACATAAATGGTTCATTTATGTTCAATGTCATGTGTACATTATAATGCATTTTTGGTTCTGTTCAATCCTAATTGATCTTGTAATTAAAAAATACAGTAATAGCACAGCCCCCATCAGCAAGCATATCTATTGGTGATATTTATGGTAATTCAAAGACCTTTCTGCTATTTGACATTCATACAGTTAATGCAACATTCTGGATAACTAAATCATTTATTGTACACATCCACCACCCCCTTCTGTATCATTATGAGCGTTGCAGGGGGATCATGACACTGCGGTTTCTCATTCTACCAATCACCATTACAGCAGACTATGGTGACGTAAGTGAGCAATAACACAGAAAGCTTTGGGGGAGGCAACGGGTCACTTTTCACAGTGATTGGATAAAAATCTCAATGTTCCTGTTAATGGAGCCATTAATTTAGTGTCACAGGGGACAGCAAGTTCTAAGTATGGCACAAGGCTATAGAATATTTATGTAGCTGCTCTAAGATTTCTAAGTGTACAGGGCAATGACAAGATCTCTAGAGACAGAGAACACAGATGTTCTTGGAACAAATGAATATTCCGTGTAGACTTTCATATTTCTATGGTTCACAGACACCGCCAAGGAGCCAAATTTATTGTTTTACTTTAAGTAAAAATTTCTTATCCTTGGTTTGTGCTATATAGTGACACGCTGTGCCGGTTCACACTGGTGAGATGGAAGACATTGCATGTGATCCGCACCGCACTGCTATGCAAATCATATGTGATGTCTGTGTGATGCGAATTAGCATCGCATTTGGACCAAAGTCATGCAGGACCCTTTTTTTGCTCCGCACCAGAATTGGATTGCATGGGTTTTCACACCCATGCGATCTAATTGCTATCCGAATTGACAGTTTGCACTGCAATATGCGAAATAATCTGGGTGTGTCATTAATTTTGTATTGACACTCCCAGAAGCGCACATATGGCAGTGTGAGCTGCCTGCAAGTTGGGTGCGATGCCGTAACCCGCAGTGGATTTGCAGGGTTCCTGCATAGCACCAGTGTGAACCAGCACTTTGTTTTTGACTTATTTTACAGACATGATGCAAATAGTAAAATATATGTTATAAAGAGAGACGACATGGTGTAAACATAGCTGTATTATAGTATGTTGAAAAGAAATTGTTGAGCCATTGAGTTGTTATGTATATTATGTGTATATTGTATAACTACACACACATACTGTACATAAAACAAACTGTAAATTTATACAGCAGATATTCTGTACTTGCATGGTTTATGCTATGAATTAGATATTTACTTTGAATAGATGGCACATGCTGATAGACTGTGTATAGCAGAGATTTGGCATATATAATAATAGTAGATATAGGAGGCAAGATGTTTTGAAAAGAGATATAGAAGTAATATTGCTATAATGTATATCATTATAATATTTTCAATCAGATTTCTGATTTGGGGTGAAGAGACATCAGCAATCATTATTTGTTAATGTGCATTCTCATTGATTTTCCCAGCTGGCATTATTATAGCTGGAATACAAATCCAGGATGGACTCATTGGCGATGAAACATTAGATTAGTCCAGAGCCCCACCCTGCAGAGCTGAATTGAAAAATTGTTGGTTAAAGTAGCCCTTCTATTCTCTATTTTCTATTCTAAATGCTGTTCTATAAGGGGAATAGAGTTTCTGCCACTGAGAGGTGATCAATAGCAAAAGACAGTGATCAACATTTGCTGAGGACACATTTTTCTCCTACCAAGTTTAATGTAACTTTGGATGTAAATAACAGCCTAGTCACATCTAGTGTGCGGTACATGTGGATGTATACTTTAAGACAAGCTCCTGCAGGCATGTATGCCCCCACGGTGCATGGAATGTGTACTCCTGTGCATACAGATGTGGCTAGGATTAATTGATAACATGTTAATGCATATATATAGTATGAAAAGTGGAATCCACCAATGTACCATGTGCATTAAGATTTAGGAGTTTAACCCAGCCACAGACAGGCCAGGATTACTAATACTGATCTAACTGATCTACTAATCGACTTCTGTACAACCAGCATGTCGGGTTTTGTTGCAGAAGTCTGCCTGCTGTCAGAATACAAAAGCTCAGTTGAAATTAGGTCATTCTTTTTTTTTTTTTTTAATTTAACCCACTGGTTGAAAAAAAAAAAAACGAAGCATGTATGGGCAGCCTAACATCACTTCCAGGTTCCTTTAAATTGGCCATAGAAAGCAGAGGGTGGCTGGAGGAGCAGGCATAGTCTGGCTGCCTTCAGGTATCTGTGACGGCAGCAATTCCCTCAACATGAACAGTTGCATTGGATAGTCATTCATGTTCAGGCCTACGAAGCAGGGCAGGGTTGAGGAACCTCCAGTCTCTGCTTATTGGGGGTGGAGGAGATGAACAGTAATGATGTAAGTTTTCTAACTTGTCCGATTTTTGGCATTACATGGATTGAAATTCAGATGGTTCAGCAGGGATTGGCTGAATTTCCATCCATGTATGGCCACTGTGATTGAGCAGAAGTTGATCTGGCCGATCTGATGGAAAATTTCTGCTCGCTCAGTGCCACAGACTACAGACTTCAGCGCTGATCAATGTATTTTGATGGCGGGGAAGTCTTAAGAATATAAAGACACAGTGGTGAGAATTTCCCCATCCACTTTGAATGTGTCAATGGAGGAATTAGGTCAGTGTTTTTCTGTTTTTCTGGTCAGTTTTCAGTTTTAACAAAAAAAACTGACTTATCAATGGTCAGCCTTAGGCAGCAGCTTCTACCACAATTTATTTATTACAGGTGTTTTATATAGCGACAACACTTTATACAGCACTTTACATACTGTGCATAC